>NC_053490.1:424889260-424919260 GCF_905171775.1 Rana temporaria
GAAATCTCTGCAGATTAAAGTCATCTACCCCCCAAAGGCCCTCAGAACTAGTGTCCCCACTGGAAAATTTCAGGGCAGGTCTTAAACAGGAAGGGGTGTGACCTTGACAGGAAGGGGTGAATCATATTTAAATTAGGGGTTGCACAAGTTTAGTCAGGCTTAGGGCAGCTACTATATGTAAAACAAACCTTTGTATTTGAAGATGTCATACTTGTAAAAAAAAATGTTTTTATTCTAAAATTATAAAGTTACATGTATTAAATTGTACCTACACCCAGGACCCTGCATATCTGGCCTCCCAAAGTACGCAGAACATGGAAATGCATTTATTTTAGTAAATATAAAGGACTAAATATCCTTTCTCATCAGCAGTTATAGCAGTCTTGTGACTTCTATCAGTGTCCGGCCAAGCATTGGTTTAAGCTTGTAGGAGGAGTTTTCAGACAGGTGGCAACCCTAGTTGTAGGGATGAGCTAAGGTGTGTTTGAAACCTAGGCTGAACCCATCTGAGGAGGCCCATCTGGAAGTTGTCACTGTAACTGCCAAGACCTTCTCTGCCACCACAATCATACATATACATGCCCAGCAGATGAGTGGCGCAGTACAGTGACAGCTTCCTGCTGGGCTAGATTCAGACTAAGGTTTGAACTTGCCTGGGCGTATCCCTAGGATAACGCCTGAAACCTTTTCACATTTTCCAATCTCCCTTTTTCCTTTTGTAATGTAAATTAATCTGAGCATTCTTTCTTAACCCCCCTGGCGGTATTCTCGAGTCTGACTCGGGGTGAGATTTTTTGGCTACGATTGATAACCCCGAGTCGGACTCGGGGTTACCCGGGCTCGCCTCACTGGATCCACAGGCAGTGTTTACTTACCTTGTCCCTGGATCCAGCGATGCCACCGCGCTGTGTGAGCGAGCGGGACCTTGCTCGATTCACACAGTGTCCTCCTGTGCCGCCGATCTCCGTTCCCTGCGACGTTATGACGCACGGGAGCGGAGAACGGCGCCAAATTCAAAAAAGTAAACAAACACAATACATACAGTATACTGTAATCTTATAGATTACAGCAGCCTTTCTCAACCAGTGTGCCACGGCACACTGGTGTGCCGTCAGAGGTTCTCAGGTGTGCCGCGGGGTCAGTGGAGAGAAGGCTGTCAGATGAGCCTGCTCTCCTGCCGAACTGTGAGAAGCTCTGTCAGCTTCAAAATAGAAAGTAAAGTGCATAGGAGTGTGCTGTGCTCTCTGCTTCCCCCTAGAGTGCAGTACCTGGCTTAATGAGGAATCTAGAAAGGTACTGAGCTAGAAGCTAGATTCATTTTAAAATGGCTTTATACATATGTCTGTGTGTGTATCTGCACATGTGAGTGTATGTGTGTGTGTGTGTGTGTGTGTGTAAGCATGTGTGTATGCGTGCGTAAGCTTGTGTGTATGCATAAAGTGAGAAAAAGTGGTATATAAATCCATAATTTTTTTTTTTCACTTTATTTTTCTATATGAGTGGGTATTGTAGCGCTGCACTCCTTTGTATTATGTATTGCTTTGAAGTTTTTGTGCTGAACTTTAGTGCTAGCTGCTTCATTTATTTTTTCAACATATGATACACAATCATTTATCTTCACTAATTTCCTTTAGCGCTGCGTCAGCCTTAGGGCTTTTCTCTTTTCCATGTGTGTATGCATGTAAGCATGTGTGTAAGCATGTGTCTGTATGTATATATGTATGTTACTTTTAATCCTGACCCCCCCCCCCCTCATTCCTGTACCATCAGAATGGCTTTTGTAGGGCTTGTTTGATAGCAGCAAGGACTGCTGCTCCTCTGAAAAGCAATCCATGCACAGATCGCTTTTCAGAGGCATTTGACAGGCGGTAAAGAGGCATTATGTTGCTTCCTCACCACCTGTTTTAGGCCCGTAAATGCAGCATCACTACACTACAACTGTGCAATGCACACAGTTGCGGGGTAGTTGCAGTGCAGCCCTATTCACCCTCGGTATACCTCCAGTTGCAGCCACAGCATGTGAACACCCTCAGCTGTTCCTCTGCAGCTAAAGGTGGAGAAGTTGGGGGTGGTAAAAACAGCTCAACCATGTGGTTTTACCGCCCCTATGACATGTGAACAAGTCCTTGGTTCACATCTGTGTAGCTGCATGTAGGGCAGTCCATTAATTTCCGTACCCACAAAATGCAGGGAAACAAGTCCCCAAACTTTTTTTTTAAAATTGCACTGCAGCAAAAGCACCCCACGTTTTCCAATCTGTGGGGGTACCATTAAGAATTAATGGTACCCCTAAAGAGCAGAGCATTTGTCTGTGAGCACGATTTTGCCCGTGTTCTGCGACACACCGTAATGTAAACCAAGCCTTGGACTGGGGTGCCTCAAGACTGAAAATACTTTTTAAGGGTGCCCCGACTAGAAAAAGGTTGAGAAACACTGGATTACAGTACTGTATGTAAAAAATACACACCCCCTTGTCCCTAGTGGTCTGCCCAGTGCCCTACATGTACTTTTATATAATAAAAACTGTTCTTTCTGCCTGCAAACTGTAGATTGTCCATAGCAACCAAAAGTGTCCCTTTATGTCAAAAATGGTTTTAGAGCAGCTAGAAAACAGCGATAATAAATTATAATCACTTGCAGAATTTTGCGATAGCGATTTGTGGGGAAATTCGTCATAGAAAAATAAAAGTAATGACAGTGAGCAAATTTCAGTGATTTTGGGTTGATTACATTATTGAATAATTTTTATTATAATTATATTATTATTTGTTATAATTATTTATAATTATTTATTATATTATAATTTATCATTTTGTTTTTAAAAAAGTCATACCCGGGATGCCTACTAGACTCTTGTTTGGTCAGATTTAAATGAGTTATTCCTAAGAATTACAGTATAAAACGCCAAATTTCCTTGCAAATAATGGTACCGCTTTCAGCACCTTTTTTCTGAATTAATCATACCGCCAGGGAGGTTAAGTGAGTTACTTTAAGATAAAAGGCAGGCAGCTTCTGATATGCTATGTTTTTAGCTGACCCATGATGCTCTGAAAAAACATCAAGTGTTAGATATTCGTTTGTAAAAAAAAAATAAAGACAATTTTTTTAAATGGTATAGAAAAATATTTTATGCTTTCAGATTTATATGAAACTCATTGGTTGTAAATGTAAATAGCCTTGAGTCTTTTCCAGCAGTGGTTGGCTTCTGTGAGACAACTTGACATGTTTTTTTGTTAAAATGGTTCTCTTCATATCTCAGGTTTCAGATTAAAATCCATTTTCATTCATGGACAAAACAAAGCCATATTGTTACCATCAACACTCTTCAGAATAACAGAGTGACAGCAGCTCCCTTGTGTTTTTCAGTTACTGAAAAGTTTTGTATATTTAGTCCCAGGAGCAGTATTGTCATATAGGTTGAGTTCCATTCGACACTAGAAGAAAAGCCTAAAATAAATTCACTCTATTTTTCAGACAGTTGAATTGGTCGGTTTCTATATTACAAATCAACCCGTCTGTATCACAGTAGGGAAATGTCCTACTATATACTTATTGAAGACTGTGGCAACCTTAACACTATTAGCTTTTATTTTTTGCAAGCAGTAACTGAAGTTATGAGTATACAAGTATTCCTAGATTTTAGAATCGGGCTATAAATCTTTTGGTTAGGATAACACTGACGTCTGCGGTTGAACAATAAGTCCATAGTTGGAAACTTGCCCTTCCCTAGCCTAATACATAGTGACCTTCTAAGTTTCCTTGTATATTGTACTCTTGTGGTTTCATAGTCAAGCTGTTTCTATAAAGGAAATTAATCTTTTGCAATTATGGGTGTAATGCTTTAATTTGCCTCCACACCTGTTAGTCTAGTTGAAAAATATTTCCATGTTAAATTGAAAATGCACACTGAGTTAGGTTTGTGCTTACTAGTTATAGCACTAACGGAGTTATTCAGTTAGTACAGAAAGTGGTGATCGGGTATAAAGTCCCATGGTTCATAACAACCAAATCTGTTTAATTTAACTGATGTTGGAGGAAAAATGGTTATCATGTATTTCTGTGCATAATTGCAGTACAGTATTTTTGCTGTTTTTAGTCTACTGGTTTTATATTTTATTTACACCGTGCCCAACTGTCCCTCATTTGAAGTCATTGAATTTCTTTTGGAGCTCCCTTGTTTCTCCTTGGTTGCTTCCACTATTGGTCTGATGTATAGACCGCTATAAAAAATATTTTTAAATGCATATCTAAAGCCTTTTAATTTCCAATAGAATTTGGAAGGTTAAAGGGGTTGTAAGGGAAACATTTTTTTTTTTCATAATAAGCATCCTTTAACAGCAGACATTCCTCTTTTCACTTCCTCATTGTTCGTTTTTGCTCAGAAGTTGCTCTATTTCTTCTCTGTTCTGTTCACTTCCTGCTTGTCTGATTTTACTGACCACCGTGAAGGGAGGCTTTTCTGCGCTGGTCAGTAACGTGCTCACCCCGCCTGGGAACTACATCTGTGTGGCAGGATGCTCTCTACGTGTTAGAGACTTCAAGGAGGTGTGAATTACTGGGCGTGCCACAATTCATACTGGGAAATGTTGGGCCTGATTCTCAAAAGAGATACGCAGACTTAACTGCTGTTCAGCCTGCGTATCCCTGTGCCTAACTTTGGAAACGATTCTCAAAAGGCTTTTTCCAAAGTTAGGCAGAAAATCTGACATGTGTAAGACACTTACACGGTCAGATTTTAGGATGCAGTACCGCATCCGCCACTGGGGGCATTTCTCATTGAAATGCAGCTTTGCGTATGCAAATGAGGACTTAAGCAGATTTTCAAAGCATTTCATCACTGTGATTTCTGCCTAAGTTCCGAATTTGCCTGCGCAAAACTAGGGCTGGTTTTATAATGTGGAAAGATAGTCACACATTGTAAAAGCCCATTCCAGCGACGGCATTTGGTATGCATTCCAGAGGGAGAACTCCACGGCAATTTTAAAATTCAAAACTGGCATGGGTTCCCCCCCAGGAGCATACCAGGCCCTTAGGTCTGGTATGGGTTGTAAGGAGACCCCCCCACGCCGAAAAATTGACGTAGGGGGTCCCCCTACAATCCATACCAGACCCGTATCCAAAGCACGCTACCCGGCCGGTCAGGAAGGGAGTGGGGATGAGCGAGCGCCCCCCCCCCCTCCTGAGCCGTGCCAGGCCGCATGCCCTCAACATGGGGGGGTTGGGTGCTCTGGGGCAGGGGGGCGCACTGCGGGCCCCCCCACCCCAGAGCACCCTGTCCCCATGTTGATGAGGACAGGACCTCTTCCCGACAACCCTTGCCATTGGTTGTCGGGGTCTGCGGGCGGGGGCTTATCGGAATCTGGGAGTCCCCTTTAATAAGGGGGCCCCCAGATACCGGCCCCCCACCCTAAGTGAATGGATATGGGGTACATCGTACCCCTATCCATTCACCTGGAGGCAAAAAGTAAAAGTTAGTAAACACACAACACAAGGCTTTTTAAAATAATTTATTATTCTGCTCCGGATGCCCCCCCTGTCTTCGTTATTAGCTCAATTACCAGGGGGGGCTTCTTCTTCCACTCTCCAGGGGTCTTCTCCGCTCTCCGGGGGGGTTTCTTCTTCCGCTCTCCGGGGGGGCTTCTCCGGACTCCGGGGGGCTTCTTCCATCTTCTCCCCTCTTCCGCTGTTGACTCGGCGAACCCCGGTTCTTCTGCAGCTCTCCGATGCCTTCTTCTTCAGTGCTGGCTGCCTGCTATGTTTGTGTGTTAGCTCAATTAGTAACAGGCAGCCGGCGCGGTCTTCTGTGACGTCAGGGTCTTCTGTTCTTCTCCCCTCTTCCGATGTTGACTCGTCGCCTGTTGTCGCTGTAATGATGGAAGCGCGCCTTGCATCACATTTATATAGGCATCACCGTCCCATCATGCTCCGGCAGGTACCCACGTGGTGGGTGCACGTGGGTAGGCACCCACCACGTGGGTACCTACCGGAGCATGATGGGACGGTGATGCCTATATAAATGTGATGCAAGGCGCGCTTCCATCATTACAGCGACAACAGGCGACGAGTCAACATCGGAAGAGGGGAGAAGAACAGAAGACCCTGACGTCACAGAAGACCGCGCCGGCTGCCTGTTACTAATTGAGCTAACACACAAACATAGCAGGCAGCCAGCGCTGAAGAAGAAGGCACCGGAGAGCTGCAGAAGAACCGGGGTTCGCCGAGTCAACAGCGGAAGAGGGGAGAAGATGGAAGAAGCCCCCCGGAGTCAGGAGAAGCCCCCCCGGAGAGCGGAAGAAGAAACCCCCCCCGGAGAGCGGAGAAGACCCCCGGAGAGTGGAAGAAGAAGCCCCCCCTGGTAATTGAGCTAATAACGAAGACAGGGGGGGCATCCGGAGCAGAATAATAAATTATTTTAAAAAGCCTTGTGTTGTGTGTTTACTAACTTTTACTTTTTGCCTCCAGGTGAATGGATAGGGGTACGATGTACCCCATATCCATTCACTTAGGGTGGGGGGCCGGTATCTGGGGGCCCCCTTATTAAAGGGGACTCCCAGATTCCGATAAGCCCCCGCCCGCAGACCCCGACAACCAATGGCAAGGGTTGTCGGGAAGAGGTCCTGTCCTCATCAACATGGGGACAGGGTGCTCTGGGGTGGGGGGGCCCGCAGTGCGCCCCCCTGCCCCAGAGCACCCAACCCCCCCATGTTGAGGGCATGCGGCCTGGCACGGCTCAGGAGGGGGGGGGCGCTCGCTCGTCCCCACTCCCATTCCTGACCGGCCGGGTAGCGTGCTTTGGATACGGGTCTGGTATGGATTGTAGGGGGACCCCCTACGTCAATTTTTCGGCGTGGGGGGGTCTCCTTACAACCCATACCAGACCTAAGGGCCTGGTATGCTCCTGGGGGGGGGGAACCCATGCCGTTTTTTTCTTTGAAAATTGGCATGGAGTTCTCCCTCTCAGGAATGCATGCTGAGCGACGCTGTCATTTTTTTTTTATAATTATTTGTTTTCCCGGCGCGTCTTTTTTTTTCACCCGTCGCAACTTTAGTGTCCCGTCGAAATTCTCAAAGCCGCCCGGCGTTAATTACGTTCGCGCGCTGCACGTCGGGAAAATTACGTCACACGCATGCGCAGTACGGCCGGCGCGGGAGCGCGCCTCATTTAAATTTTAAACGCCCCCAGGAGAGGAGGACCGCCTTACGACGGCGGCACTTAAGTTACACGGCCTGAAATTTCTACCTAAGTGCTTTGACGATCGGGCACTTAGGTAGAAATTTTAAGTCAGTGTAACTTAACTGCTGAAATTTAAGTTAGGCAGACTTTTTGAGAATTTGGCCCGTAGTTCTTACATGAACGAGCGATGCAAACCAGGATGTGAATGAGAGAACAGAAACTAGAATGACGGAGGTGATATAGATGAAGGAATTTAATAGGTATTTACTCGTTTTTTAACAGAATCATTACACTATTCTGTCTGTCTACCTTGCAGACATAAATTTTAGGAAAACATTTTTTTCCTTTACAACTCCTTTTAAAACTGCCATGTTTTTTTTTTTTTTTTTTATTGTTTTGCTATTTCTGGATTATTACCTAGATTTCCCTTCACTTTCTTTTTTATGGACTTATCAGAAGGTGGGAGGATATACTTCCAATGTGAGGGAAAGACCATCTTTGACAGTCCTTTTGTGATGTGATGCACAAAAACACTAGTGAACAAAATGACTGCATGTGAACTCACACAAAAAAGTGCTTTGGGGTGTGTCATATTGTCACCTCAATATGACACACCCTAAAGAGAGGGAGGCTTTCTTCCTGATCCCCCAGCATGCAAGACCCTGATGGAGGCAAGACACACTCTGGTCCACCTAGCCAAAAGGCTCAGCAGACCCCTCTCTTCGTAATCAGCTGAAGTCAACCACTAAGTACTCCTGAAAAGAGACCCCCAACACAAGGGATTGGGAAAACTAAGGGCCACCCATCTTCCCCATAAAATGTAGGGAAGGTCCAGAGACCCACACCTTACTATCTTGTCATTAGAGGGGCACGTGTAGCTATTGGACGATTTACCCTCTATTCCTGTTGTGATGGCACTTTTTTCCTAGTACTTAAAGTATTCCTCTTTATCAGCCAAGAAAGTTGGAAAGTACATGTTAATGAGATGCAGTTTGTGTAAAACATCCAGAGGAACCAGAAATTATCTCCAAAGTTTGTTCCTTTTAACCCCTTGGCACCAAGGGGTCACATATGTGCGTGAATTGCTGCAATTACACCTGTGCCAGAAGCTTGCGTGTGCGTTCCCGGCACAGTTACTGTCGCCCAACCAAAAGCTAGTTTTCAGATCGCAATGATGGCCAATTACGGTAGTCATGTGATCTTAAGCCCTGCCCCACCTCCCTGTGTCATAAACCTCTTAAAGGGCCAGGAGGCACCGGCGCTAGGAGGTTAACCTTAGTAAAATTAAAACCTAGCTTCAGCCAAAATATTTTATTTTGTTTCAAATAGGGCTAAGAATGGATAGAACTGAAAAGGGTTAGACGTCTGTCAGGTCTTTATTGTTGGCTGAAGAGTTCCCCTCCTATTCCTGCCATGACAGGCAGTGATAAACAATCTTTCCAATTAGCAATAATAGTTGCGCATGGACGTGTTTGAACTTCTGACAATATTTTTTTGCCTGTGTCCATGTCATCCTGTCCCTGGAGACAACTCCCCCCCCCCCCCCCCCCCAATTCATGTCTTGTGTCACAGGAAAAGAGGAAACATCTCCCCATTTGGGTCACAGACAAACATTAAAACCCTTTTTTTGGCTCTTCCCAATCCAAAAAAAAAATTAAATACTGAGAAAAATACTAAAACACTGCTGCGTTCACTGTTACCATTGCTTTGTGGATACAGTACGTATTGCAGTCTTAGCACTGTTTTTCACTGACTATGTTTTTATTATGTTTAATATGTTTTTTTATTTTTTTTTATTCTATGTGAATCATGTATTTTATATAAAATCTTGTTTGTGTGGATTTCATATCAGGAAGGTTTTACAATATGGAGCACTGCACTGAAAGTGTTACATAAAACTGAAGAAATTATCTCTGCCTTGCCCACACTGCCCTTAGCATCTCCATCCTCATTAGTTTTGTTTACCAGTATGTAACACAATTACTGGAGGAAGAACTGCCGGGTGATGACACCTGTCTTTTTAGAGCAAAACAGCAAGTGTTTTGTGTTTATAACATTTTTGTATACCAGATTTCAAATGGGTATTTTATCATTGCATTTAACATAATACTTTTTCAGATAATGTTTTCTACTGGTTATAGGGATTTCTTTAATAAAAATAACAATAGAGAGCAGCAGTTAAAGCACACGTGATATGGCAATACTGTATCAGCCCTTTAGTAGTTTCAAGGACTGTTGTGTTGGTATATGACGCATACTTTGAATACTCCTTGTATCTTCATGGCTGATCTCTGGGAAACTCCTGGCATTTATTAGGAGCCATAGATTGTATATGCCCTCCTAAGTGCCAAGTGGTTAATGTGAATTGCCTGCATTTACACATGAGCACTTTCAATTATTATAATAAAGTGCCCCATGTGTGCCCTATAGTCTAACAGCTGCCTCTATTACAGTGGCAGCTTTGTGTAGCATACTCCTGAAGCTTTTTAGGGTGGCTATAAATAACCAATAAATGCAAGAGATGATGGCACATGTTGAAGACGAAATGCATTAGGAAGGGCTTCTAGTGACATCACACCTGCCAGTTGAAACTCAAATTGGAGTTCCTAGTTTCATTTTATTGTCAGAGATTAATAACAATTGATGTAAGTGCTATACTCCATTTTAAAAAAGTTTTTACCAAAAAACTACACTATAGCGGCTTCCCCAATTCTCTTCTATGCTGGTAATGATCAAGTGAACTGATAGAGGCATTTCCAATGACGTTTAAGGGAAAGCACTCAGAGGCTAAATCTACAGGGGACTGAGGACCACCAATTGCCATGTGTACGACACACCGGCTCAATGGCGATTTTTCAATTCTGATGGCTAAGAAGCCAACATCTGGTGAATGTGGTGCTGTTCTCTTTGTATTGCTTCCTTTATGTGAAATCCCTGGTGTTTCTGCTAATCCTTTGCTTTCCTATTAAAAACTGATCACACTAAGCAGGAGAAGACATCATGGTCAATTATCTAGCCATTCTGGGAACTCAGCCTGCTCCCTTCCAATGATCCGTCTTGTCCTGACCCCCCCCCCCCCCCGCTACACAGCCATTCACTGGCAAGCTCAGTGTGCTGCTACTTCTCCTCCACCCAGCTTGTATGCAAATCAGAACAGAGGCAATGTGATCATTTATAAAAAAGCAAAAAAAGTAATTAATAATGTCTATATGTCTATACAAAATGTTTTGCCTTTCATTTCTATTTTAAACAGAAGGTTTTTTTTTTACAAGGTGATCATTTACAATGACTTTAAAGGCACAGAGAAGAGAGCACATCTGTTGATCATTTGTATTGACTTTCATTAGCACAGAGCACTTTTGTGGATAAAACTGTGAATTCATTGAATGAATAAATGTGGCTCCTGCATATTCTTTGATAGATTTGTTAATCCACTTCCATCATTACATACAACCTGGATATGGTATAGCAGTTTATCTCTAGACTGGATTTTAATTTTGAAAAACATATTCTAAAACCCAAAAAATGTGTGTAATAAAATATAAGCAGCGCTGTAAACAATGTAAGATGAAATATCCGTTTTCACAGGTATTCAAAAATAATGCTAATGTCCATAAACATCACCATGTGACAAAAGTGAATAGTGCACAAATTTAAAAAAATATGTAAATGTCTTTAAATATTAATTAAATATAAGTCCATATAACACATCAAGTAGGTTTGTGAAAAAATAATGATAATAGCTTCCAATCTTCCACCACACCCAGTGTCAGTGAATCCTCTCCCTTCAGATGCAAAACTCACCAACTCAAATTGCCTTACACTCTCGTGTTTGGCGTGATCAATCCCATGACTAAGTCTTTTATGATGAAACATGTCGGGACGTGGCTGTGCGGCAACCATCTGAAGTGAACGTGTGATGTGTGACGTATCAGAGGAACCAGAAATTATCTCCAAAGTTTGTTCCTTTAATCCCATGACCAAGTCTTTTATGACGAAACATGTCGGGACGTGGCTGTGCGGCAACCATCTGAAGTGAACGTGTGACGTATCAAGGCTGATCAAGGAAGCAGAGATCCAGGAACGAACAGAGGGGAGGTGGTGAGCGATCAGTTTACACCTTGGGTCTGCTGTGACCAATATACTCGGTTTTCGGTTCATCCCTGAACGAGTGTTTGCTTTGCAGTGTATTGCTCTATTTTTTGAGATTCATGTGAGTGCTATATTTGAAGATTTAAGTGTGGTATTAAACTGATTTTACGGTATCGCGCTATTTTGAGCACTTCTTTTATTTACATGCGGAGCTTTCTGGCAGTGAATTGGTTGGAACTGGGATTATCTGCTATACCTACAAGTGAGGTATTTTTGTACATGTTTACACGCCTAACACGAGAGTGTAAGGCAATTTGAGTTGGTGAGTTTTGCATCTGAAGGGAGAGGATTCACTGACACCGGGTGTGGTGGAAGATTGGAAGCTATTATCATTATTTTTTCACAAACCTACTTGATGTGTTATATGGACTTATATTTAATATTTAAAGACATTTACATATTTTTTGAAATGTGTGCACTATTCACTTTTGTCACATGGTGATGTTTATGGACATTACCATTATTTTTGAATACCTGTGAAAACGGATATTTCATCTTACATTGTTTACAGCGCTGCTTATATTTTATTACACTAATTTTTGGGGTTTTAGAATATGTTTTTCACAGTTTGATTTCTTTCAAAGTAGCTGCTTCACTCTTTTGCCAATTTGATTAACATTATATGTTCATAAGCGCAGTGGTGGGAACACAGAAAGGGCGGATTCATCTTTGTTACCATTATTTACATGTTTTTTAAATTTATATAATGTGGGGGAAGGACTAGGCTGACAAATTTTTATTGGTGTCTCCATTATTTGAGATTCACCCCTCCTATTCCAAAAATGTTGCATTGATCCCAGACCAAGGTGTAAGAGGAAATTGTCCAGTGGGAACAACCGTTCCAGGGGCAACTTTCTAAAAGGGAAATGCCCTCACGTTGGGAGTTTTTCTGTAATTTCCTGTTGCATCTCTGGAGCAGGAAGTGAATGGAAGTTTCTCCATTGGCACACAGCAAAAAAATAACCAGGGAGAGAGTTTATCCTTCCCTACTCTATCCAAAACAAAAAAGATATAGGAAAATAGCTAGGCATGCTTATCACCCATACACTAATGCTAGGGAACCAATCAGCGTGGTTAATGATCATGTAATCACCATGACAGATTGTTTACATACACACTCACCCTAGTATTTGCGCATTCGCTGTCTATGAACATTAAAAAATAAAATGATAATGTTATTTAAAATGTTCATATTTACATTTGGGGAAGGAGTAACATAGAAACATAGTTTAATCATTCAGCTAGACTCTGTGAAATGATTTTTTTAAATAGCTTTGATTTAAAGAAATTTGGTAGTTTCCCTGATAGTCAAGCATCTTCAAGAGAATTTGAATCTTTTGATATTCGAGAAATGTCCTAATGTTGCACTTTGAGAAGGACAAGGCCCTCTTGAGACCCTGCACTTTGATGACAAAGTTTTTCCACCTTCAGATGATACAAGGGCTACCAATGACTGTCATTAGCAGATCAAAGACCGATTGGAAGAAGCAAGTTATACAAATTGCAATATAGCAAAAAAGTTGTTTGCGCTGAGGACTTTTACTTGCTTGAAAAAGAGCTTGTTTAGTGGATTGAAACACTGCAATTTGTATGGCGCATTGTGCATTTTACCTTGCTGCTGCCTGTTTGTTTTTCACCTTAATAAAGAGCGATATGGATTCAATATTCCAGTATACAAGTACTCTGTGCAAATGGCTTTTTGCTATTTTAGAGAATTGTTTTCCTAATTTATGCCATCGGGCTGTGATTTTTATGCACAAGACATTTCGTAAGATGTGGATTGGATAGTGCTGTAGTATATGATATGTTAGAAATGTAAGATACTGCGTAGCTCCCAACTGTCAGGGTTTTCAACCATTTTGGAACCAAGTGCCAGTTCTTCTTCCTTTTTATAATTTTTTTCCCATTCCCAACTATTCATCAAGTCATTTACAATTACATTTCTTAATTTGAAGCACAAATATAAAAGATACTTACGGGGATAGAAAGCAGCCGTGTGTGTAACTGTTCTTTTCTATTTTTGAATTCACAATGCATTGTAATGGAGGGGTTGGGTGTGGGTTAGCTCTAAAAATGTCCATCATTTGAAGGGATTGTACCTCTTTTGGAATTAAATCCCTCTTTCCATTTCCATTGTCCCTCAGTTTGGTTTGCTGTGCAGACCTCTATAAATATTTACTATTTAACTACCTAAAGTTTTATATTGGAACAAAATTTTATTTTTTCATTTCTTTTGTTGAAAAGTAAAAAGGAAGAAAGTATTGGTGGTGGGTTTAAATAATCATCTTTAGCATATTATTTATTTGGGTGCTTCATGAAGCATGGGGGGGGGGGTTATTATATATATATATATATATATATATATATATATATATATATATATATATATATATATATATATATATATATATATATATATATATAATGACATAAAAGGTGGTCCCTCTTTCTCATGTCAGAAAGTTTGTGTTGTACCGTTTGCGTTGTACCGTTTTAGATCTGAGAAAGTTTAAAATATGCAAAAGACCTTGTAAGAACATGATTTTTACCTGGTACAAACCTAGCAGCCAATTAAGTAGTTCACAGAGGATAGCAGTATTAGTAAAACAGTTGCATAGATCATTTTTTAGCTCAGTGTTTTAAGAAAGAACTGAAGCAAAATCTTTTTAAATGTACTGTAAATATAAAATGTGTAAGAGACGGTGCAATTGAGATATATTCATAAATTAAACTAAAGCACTGCTGTTGAGCACTAAGGAACATGTTGACAGTAATATAGATAAAAAATGATACATGAGATAATAGACCCCTGCTGTGAATTAGAACTATATTAGAGAAGTAATTGACCTATAAATACACAGGAGAAGGTTTGAAAACCCAAGCTGAATTTTTGTATCCTTTATATTTGCAGCAGTATGGTATTTAATACAATATAATAGAACTGGAATAAAATCATGATAGGCATTAATTGACAAAAGACTGCGAGGATACACATTAACTGAAACTCCTGATAATGACTGTGGCAAATAGTCTTTATCCATAGTGACAAAAGCCATGGATAATTCAGACAAGCAGCCTTAATTTTCGATTTATAATAGGCATGCAGTTTCTGTTCCCTTCATGGGCTGAGCCCTTTTCTTCCTTTAGTCTCTCCTTAATATAACACTTGGTCATCGGTCCCCAAAACCTAACCAAAGAAGCAGTCGTTTCCATACACTGTACTGATGATGGCCAACAAGCCTGAAACAGCAGTGTGCAGTTATAGTATAAGGCTGTATTCGTGTTTCACACCAGGATGATGGATCTGGCATTTGACATTAACCACCTAAGGACCACCTAACGCCGATATACGTCGGCAGAATGGCACGGCTGGGCACAGGCACGTACAGGTACGTTGCCCTTTAAGTGTCCAGCCATGGGGCGCGCTCGCGACCTGGTCCGAAGCTCCGTGACTGTGCCCGTGGGACCCGCGGACCCGATTGCCGCCGGTGTCCAGCCATCGGGTCACAGGTGGTGAAGAACAGGGAGAGGTGAGTGTTAACAAACCTTCCCCGTTTTTCTATGTGGCAGTGTCACTGATTGTCTGTTGCCTGTTATAGGGAACGACGATCAGTGACATCACACCTACAGCCACGCCCCCTACAGTAAGAATCACTCCCTTAGGGCACACCTAACCCCTTAGCGCCCCCTAGTGGTTAACCCCCTTCACTGCCATTGTAATTTTCACAGTAATGAGTGCATTTTTATAGCACTTTTCGCTGTGAAAATGACAATGGTCCCAAAAATGTGTAAAAAGTGTCCGATGTGTCCACCATAATGTCAGTCACGAAAAAAATCACTGATCGCCACCATTGCTAGAAAAAAATAATAATAAAAATGACATAAAAATATCCCCTATTTTGTAAACGCTATAACTTTTGCGCAAACCAATCAATAAACGCTTATTGCGATTTTTATTTTTATTTACCAAAAATAAGTAGAAGAATACGTATCGGCCTAAACTGAGGAAAAAAATGTTTTTTTTATATATTTTTTGGGGGATGTTTATTATAGTAAAAAATATTGAATTTTTTTCAAAATTGTCGCTCTATTTTTGTTAATAAAATAAAAAATGCAGAGGTGACCAAATACCACCAAAAGAAAGCTCTATTTGTAGGAAAAAAAGGACAGCAATTTTGTTTGGGAGCCACATCGCACATGCGCAATTGTCAGTTAAAGCGACGCAGTGCTGAATTGCAAAAAGGGGCCAAGTCCTTTACCTGCATAATGGTCCAGGTCTTAAGTGATTAAAGAATGATTTGCATGGCCCCACCAATTGCCCTGAAATAAGGAATGATCCCCTTATTTTTGGGATGTGTTGGAAATAGAGTTGTAGTTCGCTTCTGTTTTACGAAGGTGCTTTTTGGTTCCTATAGTAACTTCTACTTTCTAATTTTGTTGCATACTTCTATGATTTACTAAATTACTAATAATTTACAGAAAATGCCATAGACACTTAAATATTATATCTGGGTAATAAATAGTAAAGTTGCACTAGCATTGCATAGGAGCCATCCCCGAGTGCCAGCAAGTCACCCCACATTATTGTAAATTATGTCTGAAGTCCTGGAGACTGAAGTACTTTTTTATGAAAATGGCAAACAAGCTAGTATGGAGGTGGGTGTGACCCACTTTCTGTGCTGTTGATTATGGGGGCTTCCAATCATAGTAATAGGCCAATATTGTGTAGCACTGTCAGGTCACCTAAGTCCAGTTGAGAAATGCACCCTGTTCGGGTGTGGAGTGCACAGTAAGGTAGTGGACCTTATGGCTGACTGCTGCAGATAGAGCTCTAGGTGATACAGGAGAGCAGATACTCTGTAGTATCAACACAGATGACACTGGGAGCTAGAGCATTAGATTTCCCAGGGAATGAACTCTAAGAGCCAGCGGGTGTTCACCCGAGGCCCCTAGTGGTGGGGGATGGATTTTGCTGCAGTCTGGCTCCAGGTCGGGACCCCTAGGGCCTCCCAGCTCACACTCACGGTAGACTACAGGGAAAGTAGAGAGAAAGCAGCAGACTACTACAACAAAGGGTAGTCAGGAGATAGCCGAAAATCGGGGCATCAAGTGGGTAAGGATAGTAATGAACAAGCCAAGATTGGTAACTGGAATCAGTTAGAACACACAGCAAGCAGCACACAGAAGCCAGACACAAAATATCGATCAGCAGGCTTGCAGTGTACAGGTTAATATGGAGTTCCCTGATAGGGGCTGGGGTGGAGCCATGCTTTGAGGAGAGATTACTTGAGCAGTCAGGTGAGAGTGGCTGGCCTCTTAAGCTGAACACATGGAGAGGTAAGCTGACAGACAATATATAATAATTACAAGAATGTATTTTATACCATTGAAAAACTATATATTGAAAAACTTCCACATCCTCTGTAGTAGAAAGTTTGTTAGCTTTTCTTCCTGTATCTATCATGTTAATGTGTGTAAATAGCGCAAATTATTATTATTTTGTTTGCTTTCTTTTCTTGACTATGTGTTCTTTTGGGAGATTTCCCTGTCCTGAACACACATAGGAAGTAAATAGAATTCAACTTGTGGATCTTGTTCACACAGGCTGTAGCCTTGCCCAACACAGTGCCACAGGAAAGCAATTAAAAAATTAGCTTTGTATGGGCCTGTTCACATAGACTTCCCAGCTACAAGTGTTCCAGTGACAACTTAAAATTTGGAATTACCCCTGAGTTGCATTCTTAGCGACGGTTGTCACCATGACAAATTGAAAGGGCAAATATTCTCCTTGGGTACAGAGGCAAACAAAGATGGTAACCCTTTTCTTACGCTATCCAAAGCAACAGTGAAGGTTTTAAATGCACTTTAACCGATTGCCGCCCACCCACTGTCAAATGACGGAAGGGCAGTGCGGCTCTCATTCTGGGATGATGTCATATGATGTCGTCCCAGAATGGTCACTTTCGCACACCGTATTCCTAGGATACGGCCCAAGCCCGATCTCTGTAAAGAGCCCTGGCTATTTGTCCAATCACAGCCTGTTGCATGTAAAACACGAAGATACCGGTAATCGGCTCTCATCGCCTCACACTGACAGTGTGTTGTCGAGGAGAAGTGCCACCAATCGGTGCCCATTAGTGATGCCAGTCAGTGCTGGCTATCAGTGCCAACTATCATTGCTGCCCATTAGTGCTGCCTATTAGTGCCCACCAGTGCAGCCTGTTAGCGCCCTTCAGTGCCCATAAGTGCGCCATATTAGTGCCTCCTCATCAGCGGTCATCAGTGAAGGAGAAAAAAATCTTATTTAGAAAATTTACTGACAAACAAAAAAAAATTTCTCAACATTTTTGGTCTTTAAAAAAAACAAAAAAAAACAGCAGTGATTAAAGCGGAGGTTCACCCTAAAAACATGTATATAACATTACATTCTGCATACTTCCAACATATACAGTATGCTGTTTGTTTATTCCTGTACATACCGTATTATTGCTATTTTCCACCTGGCTTCCGGGTGCTCATTCCCGCATAGAGGCGCAGTGTCATGTGGGACTTCGCCCAGATGATTGACGTCTTGAGAAAAACTTCCCCCCGCAGATAAGGCGAGTCACGAGTTTCCGAAAATAACCAAACTGCGAATCAGCTCTATACGGCGCCTGCGCAGTCAGCTCTACACGGCTCCTAGTCAGTGCGCAGGCGCCGTATAGAGCTGACTCGCAGTTCGGCTATTTTCGGAAACTCGTGACACGCCTTATCCGCCGGGGGGGGGGGGGGGCGTTTTTCTCAAGACGTCAATCGTCTGGGCGAAGGCTCACATGACACTGCGCCTCTGCATAGGAACGTCTACTCCCACGGGTGGAAAATAGCAATAATACGGTATGTACAGAAAAAAAAAAAAAAAAACACATACTGTAAATGTTGGAAGTATGCAGAATGTAATATTATATACATGTTTTTAGGGTGAACCTCCGCTTTAAATATCACTAAAAGAAAGCACTGTTTGTGTGAAGAAAATGATAAAAAAAAATTCACATGGTTACATTATAGCATAACCACGCAATTGTCATTCAAAGTGTGACAGCGCTGAAAGCTCAAAATTGGAAGGGGGTGAAAGAGCCCTGTAGGCAAGTGGTTATTGTTTTCATGACCATTTCCTTTTTATGACCGTTTCCTTTTTTTAAAAGCTAAAATAAAGGTAATAAGACTACTCTAATCCGTTACAAAATGGGATTGAACCCGTCCGATCAGTTGACATTCAGTATCTGGCAGTGTAATTGTGGCTTATTTAAGGTCCTGTATTTGTCGAGGTAATTGAGGTTCATATGCAGTAGGCGATTGCTTTTCTCCTGTAACTGGTAATTCCCCATCGCGTTTTGTCTGTGAAGCCTGTCATCGTATGGCTGCATTCTGTATGGTAATGCGCTAGGTCTATCATTTAGCCATACTGGTTAAGTATCCTATTGCTGCATAGTTGCAGCAAGGGGGACTAAGAAAAGGTCTATTTAATGACAAGATCTCAGCATGTACAGTCTGTCAGGCCAAATGGCTATAGAGCTCAGTTGCACAATGTACAATGACATCTGGAAATCACTTCTTCTCTCTCCTTATATGCTGTTGATTTGCCAGCTGCTGTCTCATTGGGTGGCTCATTCAATGCTCAATTCTTCTGCATTAACCCAAAGGGACATTGTAAATCCAATTAAATCTCTATCCTTCAGGTTAAAACAAGTTCCATTACAGTGAAACGGTGATAAATCTTTTGTAGCACGTTACAGGATCGCTTAGCGATGTTCCACACTGTGTGCATTTTGCAGTACATTAATTGTCCTCTGTCAGCAACACACATTTCTTTTACTGCTAGGAAATGACAAGCCTCTTCAGAATCACAGCTTACATTGCTAGGTCAAGAGGTAGTCAAGGGACACGAGTCACGACATTTGTGTGCTCATTTAAGACTTTTATACTTTTTATTTTAGTGTAATTGTCTCTAAAAAAAAAACAATCTCTGCTTTTAGTGTTGGGAAATGTTTAGTATCGCTCAGATGGAGCATTGAGAAGTGTTTTGGTTTGAGGCTACAAGTCTACAACCATAGCCGACATTTAAATCTCATTTATGCCTAAATGAAATCATATGCTGTCAAAACACAAGAAAGCTGTGTCTTAGATCTTAGCACTGGTTAATTAGTGCATTTGATTTTGTCTGTACGGTGAATTGATGGATCTAAAATATTGACATATCAACAATATCTGTTGTTCAGAAGCAGATTACGCCAATTAAAAAAGACAATATATTCTGGCTTGTGTTGGTGTAGTTATACAACATAGAGGTACATATCTTGTTTTATTACAATGTCAGCAGTTGGCATAATCTTAGCTGTTAACCGCAATGCATGTGACCCCTGGCGAGTACTGCTGAGGCTCTTTTTGCATTTGGTGCATGCTTAAAGTAATTGTTGTTTTTTTATTTTTTTAAAAACAAGCCTTTACAAACATGTTATACTTGCCTCCTCTGTGCGGTTGGTTTTGCACAGAGCAGCCTGGATCCTCCTCTTCTCGGGTCCCTCTTCGCTGCTCCTAGCCGTGTATCCAGTCAGACACAGAGCCCTGACATTGTCCGCCCCCTCTCTTCCCTGATTGGCTAGCTGACTTTGACAGCAGCGGGAGCCAATGGCGCCGCTGCTTGCTCTATCTCAGCCAATCGGGAGGAGTGTCCTGGATGGCTGAGGGGATCGTGGACATCGCTGCAGAGAGTAGGGGCTCAGGTAGGTAATAAGGGGGGTGCTGCTACACACAGTTTTTTTTTATCGTAATTACAATTTCTTTAATAGTCAAGTTCCCCAAAGTGGGACACAAGGGCAGCATTTCTACCAAGCCAAAAATCTGTTTAATATATAGGGCACACATTTTGTATTGAAATTACTTTGTTTTAAGACCTGCAGTGGTTATGGTACTGCAGCCTTATTTCCATCCCTCAATCGCCAAGCATAAGTGATTATCGCTACCATAGGAGGTAGAGGGATAGTGGAGATGAATGCAGTTTCCAGGATGGTTCTTCACAATGGTTAGAATATTCCCCCAAACATGAGCCAAGACTTCATGAAGGGTGTAACAGGCATAGAACATCTTTATTAAGGAGGCAGGCTCTTATATACACCAAAAAGAATACTTGCAGTAATCAAATGGACAATGACACATTCCACCCACAACAGCATACAATGGTTTACTAACGAGCCCCCCTCAATACACATCGTTTAGTCGACAGACATTCTGTCTCCGAGATAATCTACATGAGCTAAAAGTCAGACATATGACCTTTAGACTGTGCTACCTGACAATCCACATTTATCGTTAATAGAAATTCACACAATACAGGGACCATTAACATAACACAATGAAAGGTCTTTAGGAGCCGTCCTAAGGTTCATTTACATCCCAGTAGCAGACGACATTACCACAGCAAGCTTTTATAATACACCCGCCCTCTCTCTGCCTGGGAGATATTGAGATCAGTTTAAGGAATAAACCAATTATCTCCAGGCAGAGAGCACACAATTTTCCCAAAAGTTGGAACACCCCTTTCCACACAAGGTATCCCTACAAATGCATATCCCCTGATAGCCCCAATCTGGGGGACCAACATATCCAAATTTCACCCAGATCGGTCCAGGGGTTCTTAAAATAAAAACCGAACCTATGAGAAAATACAGAATAAAGTCTATTTTCTTCACACTTTGATTTAAAGTTAACACCATATTTGTTTTATCGTTGTTGTCTTTTACCCTGGTATAATATAATATATAATATGTCATATATATATATATATATATATATATATATATATATATATATATATATATATATATATATATATATATATATATATATATATATATATATGTCAATATAATATGTGACTGTTTTTGCTTGAAAATACATTGAAATTACTATTTCTCTCAGTGAGAAAATGCATTCCCCACCAGTGCTCTGTGCTGGCAGAGCTGAGTAATATATATAATATAGCACTTTGTAAAGCTCCAACTTATGGTTCATGTGAGGAAAAGTCCAACAAAATTATTCAGTGGCTGCGGACTAGGTGAACTTGAAACAACTCTGCAGACATATTAAAAAAGAGAAACCAGCGGCGCCATCTAAACGTAGTAGGCAGTGGTGGCTGGTCTATTCGGGGCGCTCTGGCGCCACCCCCCCTATCCATGCATCCGGCCACTTGATCTACATACAGGGCATTGGACTATGGATTACAATGGTGGGGGTGTTTTTTTTTAAGCACTTGATTAGAGCCAGATGTTTCAAAAAATGGTGGGCAGTTGTGTGACGATAGTGAATTAATATTCACTATTTTCACACTAAATCTCCTTCCGCTAATCAGGAAGCAGTTCGTTAGACCCCTTTCACCCGATTGGCCAAAAATACAGGCGATCTTATTGGACACTTAGAAGGAGGAGAGAGAGGAGACACATGGTCGGAAACCACTGTGCTGGAGGAGAGGACATCGGAGCCGCAGCCTGCCACCTAGCTGTGGTCTGTCATGCTGGAGGAGAGGACAGCGGAGCCGCTACATGCAGTCCTTCACCTAGATGGAGTAAATGCTGGACCCACCGGCAGACAGCAAGCGGGGGTATTGCCGCTGCCGTCCGCACGGTGGGGGGGGGGTTGTTTGCCGCCCCCCCAAAAAAACACCAGCCGCCATTGATAGTAGGTAAAATCAAAACACATTTAATCACATAATTGACAACTTGCATAAAACGTGCATAAAGCATGTCAAGCAGGCAGCCTCGCTGTACTACACAGATCCTGTCCCGCTGCGTAAGATGACGCAGGCAATCCCTCAACCATGGCCACGCTGGTGACTTCCGGAGCCTCCTGGCTGGTGTGGATACACTTGGATGACGCTTGTGACGTCAAAACACTGGAAGTCTCTGCAGGAGGTGTGGCACATGTTTGGCGCATGCATGCTCCTTCATCAGGCCTGACAAGGCTGTTATATTTGCAAGGGAATATGCCCCAGACAGAGCTTGGTGAATGTGGTACTATTTTTACTCTGCAAACCATAACCATTGCAAAAAAAAAAAAAGATATCATGTTTTGCTTGCACATAATTGAATGATGGAAGACAACAGAGCTTCATCTCATTCTCGTAGCACTGTAGAAAATTCTCCTAAACCGCCTACAGTATTTACCTTTGGTAAATCAACCCCAATGAATGTAACCAAGCCTGAGAAAAGGATATGTGGAGCTCAGCTTCCCATTTCACCCCTTGTTTCTGTAGGCATGTGAGTAAGTAACTATTATTACATGTTGCTTTGCTCCTATGCACATACTGCTCTGGGATTAGCTATTACAGCTATTAAAATAAGTGCCATTGGGTATATGCCTTAGCTGCATATTGCTCACTTAGCAAACATTTCCTAAGCCAGCCAATAATACATAAGTTGGGTTAGTGTCCATTCCCATATCATAAAACACCAACGGCATACCTAGTGTTAATGAGTGTATATAAGTATCTTTAGGCAATGCACGATCCCAAACTCGGCACACTATGGATTGCTCTGAAAGAGGTCTGTTTGCTGCATCTTCATAACCCTGTAAATAAGCAGCTTTGCTGATCAGTGCTGACAGCCTGTATGATGAAAACAGGTCATCGGGGAGATCCATAAAATAAAAATAAAGCAAAGCTGAAAAGGTTGCAGTGTAACAGATAGGGGGGGGATGGGAAATCAGAGCAACATGAAAGAGTAACCTGTACCCAAGACACTCTAGCTATGAAGTTTTGCATAGAATCACTTGCATTGCAGTCAGTAATGGTCAGTAATGCATGCAAATGCCATTCGTAGAATATTCATAGCCTGGCCACAGGGTCACTTTCAACTGTAGACCAACAACTAGTTTATGGATTTTTAATGGTTACTTAGCTGCAACACTAGGTTGGGTTTTTTAATCTATTGGGATAAGCAATTTGAAATAATCACGAGACCTGAGATTTTTACTCTGCCTGCTTTTTGTGGTAGTTTTAAAACTTTACAACAAAGTAGGTAAGCATAGAGGTTGATTTACTAAATGGGAATAGACTCCGCACTCTGCAAGAGCAGTTGCTCCAGAGCTTAGTAAACGAGCAGAAGCTCTGCTGATTTCCATCATCCAATCATGTGCAAGCAAAACTGCTGTTTTTTTTTTTCCCTCGCACATGATTGGGTATTCTTTGCAAAGTGAAGCCTTATCTCATTTACTAAGCTCTTTACTTTGCCTTTAGTAAATCAACCCCATAGTGCACTCATGTATTGCAATAAAAGTGTGTGTGTGTTGGGGGGTTGAAGGGGAGCAGGAACGGAAACTGTTTTTTTAGATCATAGCAGAAATGATCCCTTGCTTTTTTTTTTAGATCTATTTACAATTGCAATTTTTCTTGCTTTTTTTTGTATTGCAATTATTGAATTAGATTTACTGTACATACTTTGTAAATGCTCCTTCTGTCATGAATTGTGATTTATGAAGAGCGTAGATACCCTTGATGTTGCCTGGTTGTCTAGATTTAATACCTTTTTTAAATCGTTACTGATCAAGAAAAATCACGTAGCAAGTTAAGTTGAGAAGGCCTATTTTAAAAACTTGTATGCCTTGTACACATGATCGGAATTTCCGATAAAAAAAGTCTGACGGAATTTTTTCATCGGATATTCCGACCGTATATGGGCCCCATCTGACTTTTTTTACGTCGGAGTTTAGAACTGGAACTTGTTTTATTTTTTTCCAATGGAAAAAAAATCCTATCAGAAATTCCAATTGTCTGTGTGGAACTCTGACGGAGAAAAAAAACATGCATGCTCAGAATCAAATCGACGCATGCTCTGAAGCATTGAACTTAATTTTTCTTGGCTTGTCTTGGTGTTTTACGTCACCGCGTTTTGGATGGTCGGAATTTGGTCTGACCGTGTGCATGTAAGACAGCTTGAATGGAATTCCGACGGAAAATTCCATCGGATTTTATCCCATCGAAAATTCAGATCGTGTGTACAGGGCATTACAGATACATGTTCAAAAGGAAATTAGCGGTGGCAGCCTTCATACTTGTGTGATGACAGGTTTCCTTTAAGGACTTTTGAAAGCAACAAAATGTTTATATTCTTTATGACGTTTTCTTGATTCTTTTTAGTTGATCTTACATTTTCTGAAAGAATGTGAAGTCTTTTTAAGTCCTTTTATTCCAATACAAATTATATTAAAATATCTATTCAAACGCTTGTCTCATTGTAATTAGTATACTCTGCATTTTCATTTTCACAAGATGTGTGATGGCGTACAGTTAGTTTCCATGGAGATAGAGTACTAGCATAATTTGTTGCCTATTTCAGAAAATACATGTTTTGCAGATAACGTGCTCTGCCTAAAATACAGTTTTATCTAAGTGTAAGTTTTGTGCATATTCAGTCAGTTTGATGTGCAATAAGCTTTGCAGTTAAATGACTTAAACAGCACAATTCTCATTAATAAATAAATGCACAGTATAGAATGAGGAACAGAGGAAGTATTAAATCCAAAACCTCTATCTTGCCTAAGCAAAAAACATTGATATTGAACAACTTGAGTGGTGTAAAATAGCTGTCTCAAGCAAATCCTGCTCTGACTTATTCAGTGTGTTGGAGCAAAATAGCCAATTTTATCAGCAAATTGTGTACATTTCAGTAATACAAAATGACCTCTTGGGGATACACGCACACAGAATGAGACTTTTACAGGCTACCAATCAATGCCGGTCAGTAAATGTTGCATATGCAAAGTTATTGTTTTCAACATTAAAATATGGTACTTTAAAGCTGCGCACCATCCAAACAATAAAAAAATAGGCTACCTAAAGCCCAATAAATGCTAAAATAAAAAGACCGCTTTTGTTGAAATACTTTAAACTCATAATATTTCCTCCAGTTCTTATTTTCTAGACGCCCTTAGCCCTCTAGGTTAAATGACAGTCGACATCCTTTAAGCCCAGGCAGTCATGGTCCTGCCCCCCTGGGGCAGCATTATTAGGCAGGCTGGGCTCACAAAATTTCTACACTAAACTGCCCTCCCATGTCGCTACCTGAGCAGCAGTAAGAGCCACCTCTGCCCTCCCCAGAGGAGAAGAGAGGGGCACCGTGTGAGAGAGAGGCCATGGGCAGGTGGGGGGGTTTATGAATACTACACTTCAACCTTAATGACAGCATGCCTTCCTAATGCACTGCCTTTTTGTTGCTCCTTTAGCACTACAGCTCCATCACTGTGGGTGACATTTATCATTTATATCACACAACATTTATTTATATCAAGACTTTGCTAAACAAAAGCAATGAGACAGATTTACTATAAGCTTAGGTCAATCCATAAATTCCCTCCCCTGTATGTTTTCTCAGAAAGGGTTTTGTTTAAAGGTACACATTAGTCACTAAAATAATTATTTGGTACGTAAGAGCCGGTTCACACTCCCGCGGCACAATTTCGGGGGCGACGCTGCAAGTCGTCCTGAGGACGACTTCAGAGGCGACCAGCAAAACGACTTCTGTATAGAAGTCAATGCAGGTCGCCCCGAGCCACCCCCAAAGTCGTGCAGAAAACTTTTTCTAAGTCGGAGCGACTTGCGTCGCTCCTATTAGAACGGTTCCATTTCATTGAATGGGACACGACTCGTCAAGCGGCTGAGCCGCCTGACGAGTCGCCCCAGTGTGAACCGGCTCTAAGTGTAGCGCTCAAAACAATACAGTAAATAACAAAATAGTTGTATCCAAAAATGGCATAAATAGTGATCGCTCACTGTATGCAAACAGTGTATATATAGTACATAGTGATCTCTCAGTGACAAAACTAATGAAGAAATGTGAGGAAAAAATAAGTCCAAAAAAAGATAAATAAATAAATAGTCCACCATGTGTCACACAGATGTCTGGAACTCAAACTTTGAAGTGATTTGTGAGATTAACGTGACTTCTTGTGTATAACGTGTTGACCCTCCACCAATAGGATTGCAGGCTTACCAGAGCATGTGGACTCAAATAAATTTAAATCTCTTATGAGTCAAACAAGCATAAAAGTTGATATAAACGGCTGAAACGTCCTTGTAGACAATGGATCAATACACCCGATCATCAGCCAAGACAGAATCGACCAAATATGAGGTGAACAGTAGCGACAGTTGCACACAATTTGCCCTCAGTATAAATCAATGATGGAAGGAAATGGAGAAGGAGAGAAGAGGCGACATAGCGTAATCTCGTTTGAAATAGTAAAATGTAATAAGCAGTTGCACTTACATGAAGTTGAAAAAATGCAGCGCATGTATGTATACAGATGAGGCGGCAGTGACATTAGTCACTAAAATAATTATTCAACGTCCTTGCTGCAAAGAAGATAGTTAATGCCAGGGGCGTTGCTAGGTCTACAAAAGATCCGGGGCTAGAGCTCATAGCAGCGAAGTAAAGAGTCATATGCTTGGGCGGGCATACACATGTATATAATATATGTGTGTGTATGTATGTATGTATGTATAGTTATCGTTGCATATCTGATTGCGGATTCTCCCTTGCATCAGGGTCCACAGAGCCCCCTCTTTCATCAGGGTCCCTAGAGAGCCTCCCCCATTACATCAGGGTCCCCGGAAAGCCCCCCCTTACATCAGGGTCCCCAGAGTCCCCCTTACATCAGGGTCCCCAGAGAGCCCCTTCCTCACATTAGGGTCTCCAGAGAGCCCCAGGGATCAGGAGTTAGCTACATAAAGAATGCAGTGCTCAGCTGGGCCCATCTATACAGCCTGACCTGTGCCCAGAAATGCACCCCCCACTGTACCTCACCCCACTGCACTGTCATCTGTCCCCTGCACCTCACCACACTGCAGTGTCACCTGTCCCCTGCACCCCACCCCGAGCAGTGTCCTCTGTCCCCTGCACACCACCCCACCCCACCCCACTGTCCTCTGTCCCTTGCACCCCACCATAGTGTCCTCTGTCCCCTGCACTCCACTCCTCTGCAGTGTCCTCTGTCCCCTGTGCCCCACCCCACTGCAGTGTCCTCTGCACCCCACTGTAGTAACCGCTGTCCCCTGCACCCCACCCCACACACACACTGTGTTAGAACTCTCCTACCTTACACAGGTGTACAGCAAGCAGAGCATCTGAGATCAGCATTACAGGGCTGGATGGGGGCGGAAACTACTTTTCACATTAACAGGCTGGTGATTGGTTGCTATGATTGCCTGGCAACCAATCGCATGTTTAATGAAAAAAGTTAACTCCTGCGGTTCCCGCCCCCATCCAGCCCTGTGATACTAGCTGCTCGCCGCTGTCCAATGAAGAGGACATGGGCAAAAATGGCCGGGTGCCTGCATTCTGCGGTGGCAGACTGGGTGCCGACCCCAGCCCTAGAGACTCGGGGCTATAGTCTCAATAGCCACCCCCTAGCAATACCGTTGGTTAATGCTCACCTTTCCTGCTGCCCATGGCACTGATCTACTGTATGCTGTAATGATGAGAAGAACTGACCCTTCCTGGAGTGTTGGACTCTCGGTCCACCATTGTGCTTTGTTGAGCCTCCTGTTGGCACAATATGACTATCGTGGATCAAACCACTGAGTACATCAGAGTAACCGGAATCTATCACTCACCGAAGGATTGCAGTTTCTCTTCATTACAGCAGAGTGGCAGAAGCAGCAAGAAATTTGTATTACTGCCTTCTTTGCAAGGAATATTGTATTTCACATATTAACTTTGCCAGCAGAGGATCTTTAAGTAATCTAAAATGTAGTTGGTTTTTATGGGTCCCTACATTTTCACTCTTAAATTAGCCTGTTCGCGATCAGTGATGTTTTGCAGCATTTTATTAAGGTATACAGTCTGTATAAAGATAACAATGTGTGTTTTAAAGATGATGTCCATGTTTCATGCCACTTTTAAATAGTTTGTTTGAAACCCGCTGGTCCAAACAAATCATTTGCTTCACTAAGTGCTGCAGTGTATCTAAGCACCATATGTACTGTATGTAACTTCAGCTACATACAGTACACAGTTCTGGGTTCCGTCTGTGAGACACTTCCCATCTCTCACCTGCAACAAAACAGAGTCTGGCTGAGCGGCACTCAGCCATTCGTAGAAAACTTTGTATTCTGTGAATGATTACAAAGCTTTCTCTGATTGGAAGAGTGGGAGGGGCAGGCTGGTGACCTCACACTTTCAGCCAATCAGAGAAAGCTTTGTACTCATTTACAGAATACAAAACTGCCTATGAATGAGTGCTGCTCAGTGTTGTTTGGTGTACTGTAGGTAGCTGAGGTTATAATGTGTGGTACTGCTATGAAATCAACGGTGATGTGCACTACAGTGGAATTAAAAATGCACCTTAATGCATCTGTGTTTTCTTAATTTTTTTTCCCCCCTGCATTTATGGTACATTGCCAGCTATTCCGAATGAATGAGCTTCCTTTTTGCAGTGCCTTAATGCAGCAGAAATGAACACACACAATAACTCAAGTTAATGTGCATGCCATTACATAGGTTGATAAGTCTAATCTAGTTCAACCAGTAGACTAAATAAATGGAAAACCTCTATATACAGAACCCTATACCCACAGTTGATCCAGAGGAAGGCCAAAAAAATGTAAAGCATGTTCTCATTTGTTCCAGGAAAAAAAAAAAAATAATCGTATTAATCCTCTGAAGTCAATTGGATATTCCATGGGAATCTCACTGAAGCACAGCAGACAGGATACAGCTGAACTCCAGAGAGCAAATGACTTTACTCTTTCAGTAGGTCTCTCTCCACGCTACAAGGGTTTAACTGCTAATTTTGCCATGGGGATGAAACCTAAAGCAGTATACTTAAATTATTCTTCTCTCCCTCGGCAACTGGCATACTCCTCCGCTGTCTGACATCCTGGGTTGTAGGTGGGCTCTCAACGACCTTGCTTACAATGTGGGACTGATGGTCTTGTATTGTACAGGGTAATGTCAAAGCTGCAACCATTTGGGCACCAAAGAGAAGCATTTTCAGGGGATTGGTATTATAGTAGGTTGTAGTATTATAGTAGCCTGTGGGAGTAAGGAATAACAACTTGCTCCCCGGAAGATTCAACCCCCTTCATGACCGTACATGATACAGCACTGTGTTAATTTAAATGACAATTGCGTGGTCTTGCAACACTGTACCCAAAATACATTTATGTAATTTTTTCCCACAAATAGAGCTTTCTTTTTGTGGTATTTGATCATCTCTGCATTTAAAGTTTGCACTAAAAAAAAATTTTGTAAAAAGAAAACACTGGGCCAGTGGGCCAGATTCAGGAAGCTATTGCGCCCGCGCAACCATAGGTTGCGCGGCGCAATAGCTGTTTTGCTCCCGCGTAGCGAATGCCCCTGATTCAGGAACATCGCTACGCGGACTGCAGCCTAGGATATGACAGACATAAGCCTCCTTATGCCTTCATATCTCAGGCTGCATTCTTGCGTTGGCCGCTAGGGGGCGCGGCCATTGTGATCGGCGTATAGTATGCAAATTGCATACTACCACCGATTCACAAAAGTTGCGCGGGCCCTGCGCACGCAAGGTACGGAGTTTCCGTACGGCGACTTTAGCGCAAGGTTGCTCCTGCTGTAGCAGGGGCAGCCAATGCTAAAGTATAGCCGCCCTTCCCGCTCGTGAAATTT